>NW_018745545.1:0-14225 GCF_001683475.1 Chenopodium quinoa
TGTGTTGTATATTTGGAGTAACACTCGAAAATACACAAGGGATAAACCAAGGGATAGATAAGGCTAAAGAACCAAAGGCTTCTTAGATACAGTCACACCACTAAGAAACGTTTTGGATTCCTAAGATCACAAAGCCAACTAGTAGCCTAAACTAGCTAACTAAGCAAAGGAAACGAAATTCCAAATCCAAGAATTTCAGGTTTTTGTTTCTAATCCAAGAAACGAATGTAAGACAAGTTTTTTTTTGTTCGAAATAATCTGATTTTTCATTCACATTTGCTTGCTATTTATAGTGAGCAAGCATCTTAAGTACAAGCTAAGTCAAGTGGCTTAAAGCTCACTTGTTACACGTCCAACTAAGTACATATCAGCTTTTTGTAGTCTAGATACATTAATAAAAGAAGCCTTACTTAGCTAGATACATCAAGAGCAAATGACGGTTTGTAACCTCCAAATTATGAGTGAAATAAAATCAGAAACAAGAGAGTATAACCCCCCCTTGATTCACGCCAATCAAAGCAGCAACTTGGAGTTGTAACGGCTCCCTTTTCACGCCCAAATTCAAACAGCAAGTGAAGTGTAACTCCCCCTTGTTTCAAGCCTTGAATTAAGCTTGAATGTATGTAGACAAGGATGTACTTGGACGCTCTTGAATGTACCCATTGCTGGCTGAAATAAACGGCCACTTGAAGGCTCATTTTAAAGCTTGTAACTCCTCATTGAAGCTGATTGTAACACCCAAGTTAAAGCCTTAAAATACCTCCAAATTAGTTTCGGATTTTATGCCTTCTTCACAAGCTTAAACGGCTGCTTTTGTGATGCATCTTGATCTTGTACTTGATGTGTGAATGTAACATTACATGTTCAGCTAAAAGAACTAAAGAGCATAACTAATTTGCAAACTTAAAATAAGATTAAAGTTTACAACTTATTCAAAGCATAAAAGAAGTAAAACGAACTAGTTAACGAACTAATTAATAAGAACAACAAGAAATTCAAGTGGTTGAATATCTTGCTGCCCAATGATAGAATGCATAGCACCAACGCATGATGCTACATCTTGAACCAACGAAATGTCCATAACCAAGTTGTTAGGCTTGGCTACAACATTCCCCCCTTCTTGAAAAGAGTTTGCCCTCAAACTCGGCAACTCTTCAAACTCATCATAGTAAAGCATCTCTTCCCATTGCTTGGGACGTTTAGTAGCCAAAGACCGCAGCAAGGATCCCAAAGTTCTATTAGTCACTTCGGTTGGACCATCCGTTTGAGGATGACTTGAAGTGCTAAAGTTCAATTTCGTGCCCATCTTCCTCCATAATGTAAGCCAAAAATGACTTAGAAATTTTGGATCACGATCACTCACCATGGATTTAGGTACACCATGTAAACGAACAATCTCATTGAAAAACAAGTTAGCAACAGGAGTAGCATCATAAGTTGCATAGGCTGGTTTGTTTGGGAGCATTGAACCGGGAACAAGATCAATTTTGTGTTGTGTGTCACGTTTTGGGGTAAGCCAAGGGGAATGTCTTCGGGGAAAACATAGGAAAAGGTTTTGAGAAGAGGGGTGAGGAGTGGTGTGGCTCTTCTTGTGACGGTTTGGAAGGGACATCAAGTTGGCTTAAAATGAATGGTTTGTGAGCTTTATACTCATGCAATTCTGATTTTATGAGAGTGGTAAGGTAAGTAGGGGGTGTGGATATGGGGTGATCGTTTTTGAGGTTCAGGGGGGTAAGAAGTATTTTCCGTCCATCCTTAGTGAAGGAATATGTGTTTTTATACCCATCATGCATCACACGCCTATCAAATAACCAAGGTCTACCAAGTAAAATATGACATGCACTCATAGGTATAACATCACACCACAATTCTTCTTCATAAGTTTTACCAATGCTAAATGATAACAAGACTTGTTGTGTTACTTGAATCCCTTTACCATGATTTAACCATTGAATCGCATAAGGTTTAGGGTGAGGAACGGTTTTAAGTTTCAGCTTGTCTATCATTACTTGTGAAGCTACATTGGTACAACTACCTCCATCAATAATCAATGAACATACCTTTCCACCAATGGTGCAACGAGTGTGAAAGATTGACTCACGTTGCAAACTCCCTTCTTTGCCAACCATATTGCTTAGTGTGCGTCGAACCACCAAGCATTCTCCTGCGTCTGGTCCAAGACACACATACTCATCATTCTCCTCAAGGTTGCTGTCCACTTCATTTTCTAATTCATCCTCCTCTTCATGCTCAATCAAAGTGACAATCCTTTTATTTGGACAATCACTAGCCAAATGTCCAAGGCCTTGACACCGAAAACATCTTCTTGGGGCTGGTTTTGGGTTGGAATTTTGGGTGTTTTGTGAAGGTGGTTTAGAAGTAGGCTGATTGGACGTTGGGTTTAAAGGTGGGAAATTGGATGTTTGCTTTTTTTGGGGAAATGAGGTTTGAGATGCAAAACGTGATGATTCACTTTTGCCTCTTGCTTTTTGTTGCTGCTCAATCTTATGTGCTAAGATAATGAGCTCTTCAAGGGTAGAGTAAGGATGTAGTTCGGCCACATTGGCTATTTTTGGGTCAAGCCCTCCCAAAAAGCGCACCAATGTTTGAGGTTCATCTTCCTCTACTCCACATTTCATGACAAACCCTTCAAACTCCCTAGCATATTCTTCTACTGATTTTGTACCTTGTTTGAGGTTGTGGAACTTGGAAAAGTTTTCTTGCACATAGTATGTGGGAAGAAACTTTTGTTTCAGCAACTTCTTCATCTTGATCCACGATCTCACTTTCTCTTTGTCTTGCCTTTCCCTTTTGGCACACACGCTAGCCCACCAAGTTGAGGCATATTTTCTCAACTTCAAGGCTACAATTTTCACCTTCTTTTCTTCCGGTGTTTGCTTGTAATCAAACACTCTCTCCACCGTTCTAAGCCATTCTACAAACTCATCAGCATCGAGTTTGCCATCATACTCCGGAATGTCAGCCTTAATGTCATTGTTAGGCCGTGACCTTTCTCTTTCATGATAAGATCTATCATTGTGATTGAAATTAGATTCACTCACTTCTTCATCACTTTGATTGGTAAAACCCTCTTTTTGATGGCGCAACTTAATAGAAAGGTCTCTTAACTGACCTTGCAAATATTGCATTCGTTGCTCCATATCTTCTTTCTCTTGTGCAACCTTATTGACATATTCTTGCCAATTAGGGGGTGGGATGTCGGCCATGGTTTGTGTTTGGGTATGTGTTTGGGGTATTGTGTTTTGGGTATTTGTTTGCTAGACCCCCTCCTTCTAGCGCCAAATGTTGTATATTTGGAGTAACACTCGAAATACACAAGGGATAAACCAAGGGATAGATAAGGCTAAAGAACCAAAGGCTTCTTAGATACAGTCACACCACTAAGAAACGTTTTGGATTCCTAAGATCACAAGCCAACTAGTAGCCTAAACTAGCTAACTAAGCAAAGGAAACGAAATTCCAAATCCAAGAATTTCAGGTTTTTGTTTCTAATCCAAGAAACGAATGTAAGACAAGTTTTTTTTGTTCGAAATAATCTGATTTTTCATTCACATTTGCTTGCTATTTATAGTGAGCAAGCATCTTAAGTACAAGCTAAGTCAAGTGGCTTAAAGCTCACTTGTTACACGTCCAACTAAGTACATATCAGCTTTTTGTAGTCTAGATACATTAATAAAAGAAGCCTTACTTAGCTAGATACATCAAGAGCAAATGACGGTTTGTAACCTCCAAATTATGAGTGAAATAAAATCAGAAACAAGAGAGTATAACCCCCCCTTGATTCACGCCAATCAAAGCAGCAACTTGGAGTTGTAACGGCTCCCCTTTTCACGCCCAAATTCAAACAGCAAGTGAAGTGTAACTCCCCCTTGTTTCAAGCCTTGAATTAAGCTTGAATGTATGTAGACAAGGATGTACTTGGACGCCTCTTGAATGTACCCATTGCTGGCTGAAATAAACGGCCACTTGAAGGCTCATTTTAAAGCTTGTAACTCCTCATTGAAGCTGATTGTAACACCCAAGTTAAAGCCTTAAAATACCTCCAAATTAGTTTCGGATTTTATGCCTTCTTCACAAGCTTAAACGGCTGCTTTTGTGATGCATCTTGATCTTGTACTTGATGTGTGAATGTAACATTACATGTTCAGCTAAAAGAACTAAAGAGCATAACTAATTTGCAAACTTAAAATAAGATTAAAGTTTACAACTTATTCAAAGCATAAAAGAAGTAAAACGAACTAGTTAACGAACTAATTAATAAGAACAACAAGAAATTCAAGTGGTTGAATATCTTGCTGCCCAATGATAGAATGCATAGCACCAACGCATGATGCTACATCTTGAACCAACGAAATGTCCATAACCAAGTTGTTAGGCTTGGCTACAACAAAATGAAAGTCAAACACATTCAATCAAAGCTTTTTGAATCAAATGAAAGTCAAATACATTCAAACAAAGCTTTTTGAATCGAATGAATGTCAAACACATTCAAACAAAGCCTTTTGAAAGAAATGAGAGTCAAACACATTCAAATAAATGTTTTTGAATCGAAATAAACTCAAACACATTCAAACAAAGCTTCTTGAATCAAACGAAAGTTAAACACATTCAAACAGAGCTTTTTGAATCAAATGAAAGTCAAACACGTTCAAACAAAGCTTTATGAATCAAATAAAAGTCAAATACATTCAAACAAATCTTAGTGGATCCAAATACATTCAAACACGTTCAAACAAAATGTTTTGAATCAAAAGAAAGTCAAACACATTCAAACAAATTTGAATCAAATGAAAGTCAAATACATTCAAACAAAGCTTTTTGATTGAAATGAAAGTCAAATACATTCAAACAAAGCTTTTTGAATCTAATGAATGTCAAACACATTCAAACACAGCTTTTTGAATCAAATGAGAGTCAAACACATTCAAATAAATGTTTTTGAATCGAAATAAACTCAAACACATTCAAACAAAGCTTCTTGAATCAAACGAAAGTTAAACACTTTCAAACAGAGCTTTTTGAATCAAATGAAAGTCAAACACGTTCAAACAAAGCTTTATGAATCAAATAAAATTCAAACACATTCAAACAAATCTTAGTGGATCCAAATACAGTCAAACACGTTCAAACAAAATCAAACAAAGCTTTATGAATCAAATAAAAGTCAAACATAATCAAAAAAATCTTAGTGGATCCAAATACAGTCAATCACATTCAAACAAAACTTTTTGAATCAAAAGAAAGTCAAACACATTCAAACAAAAGTTTTTGAATCAAATGAAAGTCAAACATATTCAAACAAAGCTTTTTGAATCAAATGAAAGTCAAATACATTCAAACAAAGCTTTTTGAATCTAATGAATGTCAAACACATTCAAACAAATCTTTTTGAATCAAATGAGAGTCAAACACATTCAAATATATGTTTTTAAATCGAAATAAACTCAAACACATTCAAACAAAGCTTCTTGAATCAAACGAAAGTTAAACACATTCAAACAGAGCTTTTTGAATCAAATGAAAGTCAAACACGTTCAAACAAAGCTTTATGAATCAAATAAAAGTCAAACACATTCAAACAAATCTTAGTGCATCCTAATACAGTCAAACACGTTCAAACAAAACTTTTTGAATCAAAAGAAAGTCAAACACATTCAAAAAAAAATTTTGAATCAAATGAAAGTCAAACACATTAAAACAAATCTTTCAAAATCAAATGAAAGTTGAACACATTCAAACAAAGCTTTTTGAATGTAATGAAAGTCAAACACATTCAAACAAAGCTTTTTGAATCAAATGAAAGTCAAACACGTTCAAACAATGCTTTATGAATCTAATGAAAGTCAAACACATTTAAACAAATCTTTTAGGATCAAAATACAGTCAAACATATTTAAACAAAACTTGTTGAATATAAAGAGTGTCAAACACATTCAAATAAGCTTTTTGAATCAAATAAAAGTCAAACACATTAAAACAAATCTTTAAAAATCAAATGAAAGTCAAACACATTCAAACATAGCTTTTTGAATCAAATGAATGTCAAATTCGTTCAAACAAAGCTTTTTGAATCAAATGAAACTCAAACACATTCAAACAAATCTTTTTGGATCGAAATACAGGCAAACACATTCAATCAAAGCTTTTTGAATCAAATGAAAGTCAAATACATTCAAACAAAGCTTTTTGAATCGAATGAATGTCAAACACATTCAAACAAAACCTTTTGAATCAAATGAGAGTCAAACACATTCAAATAAATGTTTTTGAATCGAAATAAATTCAAACACATTCAAACAAAGCTTCTTGAATCAAACGAAAGTTAAACACATTCAAACAGAGCTTTTTGAATCAAATGAAAGTCAAACACGTTCAAACAAAGCTTTATGAATCAAATAAAAGTCAAACACATTCAAACAAATCTTAGTGCATCCTAATACAGTCAAACACGTTCAAACAAAACTTTTTGAATCAAAAGAAAGTCAAACACATTCAAACAAAAGTTTTTGAATCAAATGAAAGTCAAACACATTCAAACAAGGCTTTTGAAATCAAATGAAAGTCAAATACATTCAAACAAAGCTTTTTGAATCTAATGAATGTCAAACACATTCAAACAAAGCTTTTTGAATCAAATGAGAGTCAAACACATTCAAATAAATGTTTTTGAATCGAAATAAACTCAAACACATTCAAACAAAGCTTCTTGAATGAAATGAAAGTTAAACACATTCAAACAGAGCTTTTTGAATCAAATGAAAGTCAAACACGTTCAAACAAAGCTTTATGAATCAAATAAAAGTCAAACACATTCAAACAAATCTTAGTGCATCCTAATACAGTCAAACACGTTCAAACAAAACTTTTTGAATCAAAAGAAAGTCAAACACATTCAAACAAAAGTTTTTGAATCAAATGAAAGTCAAACACATTCAAACAAGGCTTTTGAAATCAAATGAAATTCAAATACATTCAAACAAAGCTTTTTGAATCAAATGAGAGTCAAACACATTCAAACAAAACTTTTTGAATCAAAAGAAAGTCAAACACGTTCAAACAAAACTTTTTGAATCAAATGAAAGTTAAACACATTCAAACAAAGCTTTTGAAATCAAATAAAAGTCAAATACATTCAAACAAAGCTTTTTGAATCTAATGAAAGTTAAACACATTCAAACAATTCTTTTTGAATCGAAATAAAGTAAAACAAATTCAAATTAAGCTTTTTGAATCAAAAGAAAGTTAAACACATTCAAACAAGTTTTTGAATCAAATGAAAGTCAAACACATTAAAACAAATCTTTCAAAATCAAATGAAAGTTGAGTACATTCAAACAAAGCTTTTTGAATCAAATGAAAGTCAAACACGTTCAAACAATGCTTTATGAATCTAATGAAAGTCAAACACATTAAAACAAATCTTTTTGGATCAAAATACAGTCAAACATATTTAAACAAAACTTTTTGAATATATAGTGTGTCAAAGACATTCAAATAAGCTTTTTGAATCAAATAAAAGTCAAACACATTAAAACAAATCTTTAAAAATCAAATGAAAGTCAAACACATTCAAACATAGCTTTTTGAATCAAATGAATGTCAAATTCGTTCAAACAAAGCTTTTTGAATCAAATGAAACTCAAACACATTCAAACAAATCTTTTTGGATCGAAATACAGTCAAACACATTCAATCAAAGCTTTTTGAATCAAATGAAAGTCAAATACATTCAAACAAAGCTTTTTGAATCGAATGAATGTCAAACACATTCAAACAAAGCTTTTTGAATCAAATGAGAGTCAAACACATTCAAATAAATGTTTTTGAATCGAAATAAACTCAAACACATTCAAACAAAGCTTCTTGAATCAAACGAAAGTTAAACACATTCAAACAGCGCTTTTTGAATCAAATGAAAGTCAAACACGTTCAAACAAAGCTTTATGAATCAAATAAAAGTCAAACACATTCAAACAAATCTTAGTGCATCCTAATACAGTCAAACACGTTCAAACAAAATTTTTTGAATCAAAAGAAAGTCAAACACATTCAAACAAAAGTTTTTGAATCAAATGAAAGTCAAACACATTCAAACAAGGCTTTTGAAATCAAATGAAAGTCAAATACATTCAAACAAAGCTTTTTGAATCTAATGAATGTCAAACACATTCAAACAAAGCTTTTTGAATCAAATGAGAGTCAAACACATTCAAATAAATGTTTTTGAATCGAAATAAACTCAAACACATTCAAACAAAGCTTCTTGAATCAAATGAAAGTTAAACACATTCAAACAGAGCTTTTTGAATCAAATGAAAGTCAAACACGTTCAAACAAAGCTTTATGAATCAAATAAAAGTCAAACACATTCAAACAAATCTTAGTGCATCCTAATACAGTCAAACACGTTCAAACAAAACTTTTTGAATCAAAAGAAAGTCAAACACATTCAAACAAAATTTTTTGAATCAAACGAAAGTCAAACACATTCAAACAAGGCTTTTGAAATCAAATGAAAGTGAAATTCATTTAAACAAAGCTTTTTGAATCTAATGAAAGTTAAACACATTCAAACAATTCTTTTTGAATCGAAATAAAGTAAAACAAATTCAAATTAAGCTTTTTGAATCAAAAGAAAGTTAAACACATTCAAACAAGTTTTTGAATCAAATGAAAGTCAAACACATTAAAACAAATCTTTCAAAATCAAATGAAAGTCAAACACATTAAAACAAATCTTTCAAAATCAAATGAAAGTTGAACACATTCAAACAAAGCTTTTTGAATGTAATGAAAGTCAAACACATTCAAACAAAGCTTTTTGAATCAAATGAAAGTCAAACACGTTCAAACAATGCTTTATGAATCTAATGAAAGTCAAACACATTCAAACAAATCTTTTTGGATCGAAATACAGTCAAACATATTTAAACAAAACTTTTTGAATATATAGAGTGTCAAACACATTCAAATAAGCTTTTTGAATCAAATAAAAGTCAAACACATTAAAACAAATCTTTAAAAATCAAATGAAAGTCAAACACATTCAAACATAGCTTTTTGAATCAAATGAATGTCAAATTCGTTCAAACAAAGCTTTTTGAATCAAATGAAACTCAAACACATTCAAACAAATCTTTTTGGATCGAAATACAGTCAAACACATTCAATCAAAGCTTTTTGAATCAAATGAAAGTCAAATACATTTAAACAAAGCTTTTTCAATCGAATGAATGTCAAACACATTCAAACAAAGCTTTTTGAATCAAATGAGAGTCAAACACATTCAAATAAATGTTTTTGAATCGAAATAAACTCAAACACATTCAAACAAAGCTTCTTGAATCAAACGAAAGTAAAACACTTTCAAACAGAGCTTTTTGAATCAAATGAAAGTCAAACACGTTCAAACAAAGCTTTATGAATCAAATAAAAGTCAAACACATTCAAACAAATTTTAGTGCATCCTTATACAGTCAAACACGTTCAAACAAAACTTTTTGAATCAAAAGAAAGTCAAACACATTTAAACAAAAGTTTTTGAATCAAATGATAGTCAAACACATTCAAACAAAGCTTTTGAAATCAAATGAAAGTCAAATACATTCAAACAAAGCTTTTTGAATCAAATGAGAGTCAAACACATTCAAACAAAGCTTTTTGAATCAAATGAGAGTCAAACACATTCAAACAAAAGTTTTTGAATCAAATGATAGTCAAACACGTTCAAACAAAGCTTTATGAATCAAATAAAAGTCAAAGACATTCAAACAAATCTTAGTGGATCCAAATACAGTAAAAAACGTTCAAAAAAAATTTTTTGAATCAAAAGAAAGTCAAACACATTCAAACAAAAGTTTTTGAATCAAATGAAAGTGAAACACATTCAAACAAAGTTTTTTGATTCAAATGAAAGTCAAATACATTCAAACAAAGCTTTTTGTATCTAATGAATGTCAAACACATTCAAACAAAGCTTTTTGAATCAAATGAGAGTCAAACACATTCAAATATATGTTTTTGAATCAAATGAGTGTCAAATTCGTTCAAACAAAGCTTTTTGAATCAAATGAAAGTCAAATACATTCAAACAAAGCTTTTCGAATCAAATGAGAGTCAAACACATTCAAACAAAACTTTTTGAATCAAAAGAAAGTCAAACACGTTCAAACAAAACTTTTTGAATCAAATGAAAGTTAAACACATTCAAACAAAGCTTTTGAAATCAAATAAAAGTCAAATACATTCAAACAAAGCTTTTTGAATCTAATGAAAGTTAAACACATTCAAACAATTCTTTTTGAATCGAAATAAAGTAAAACAAATTCAAATTAAGCTTTTTGAATCAAAAGAAAGTTAAACACATTCAAACAAGTTTTTGAATCAAATGAAAGTCAAACACATTAAAACAAATCTTTCAAAATCAAATGAAAGTTGAACACATTCAAACAAAGCTTTTTGAATGTAATGAAAGTCAAACACATTCAAACAAAGCTTTTTGAATCAAATGAAAGTCAAACACATTAAAACAAATCTTTTTGGATCAAAATACAGTCAAACATATTTAAACAAAACTTTTTGAATATATAGTGTGTCAAAGACATTCAAATAAGCTTTTTGAATCAAATAAAAGTCAAACACATTAAAACAAATCTTTAAAAATCAAATGAAAGTCAAACACATTCAAACATAGCTTTTTGAATCAAATGAATGTCAAATTCGTTCAAACAAAGCTTTTTGAATCAAATGAAACTCAAACACATTCAAACAAATCTTTTTGGATCGAAATACAGTCAAACACATTCAATCAAAGCTTTTTGAATCAAATGAAAGTCAAATACATTCAAACAAAGCTTTTTGAATCGAATGAATGTCAAACACATTCAAACAAAGCTTTTTGAATCAAATGAGAGTCAAACACATTAAAATAAATGTTTTTGAATCGAAATAAACTCAAACACATTCAAACAAAGCTTCTTGAATCAAACAAAAGTTAAACACTTTCAAACAGAGCTTTTTGAATCAAATGAAAGTCAAACACGTTCAAACAATTCTTTTTGAATCGAAATAAAGTAAAACAAATTCAAATTAAGCTTTTTGAATCACAAGAAAATTAAACACATTCAAACAAGTTTTTGAATCAAATGAAAGTCAAACACATTAAAACAAATCTTTCAAAATCAAATGAATGTTGAACACAATCAAACAAAGCTTTTTGAATGTAATGAAAGTCAAACACATTCAAACAAAGCTTTTTGAATCAAATGAAAGTCAAACACGTTCAAACAATGCTTTATGAATCAAATGAAAGTCAAACACGTTCAAACAAAGCTTTATGAATCAAATAAAAGTCAAACACATTCAAACAAATTTTAGTGCATCCTAATACAGTCAAACACGTTCAAACAAAACTTTTTGAATCAAAAGAAAGTCAAACACATTTAAACAAAAGTTTTTGAATCAAATGATAGTCAAACACATTCAAACAAAGCTTTTGAAATCAAATGAAAGTCAAATACATTCAAACAAAGCTTTTTGAATCAAATGAGAGTCAAACACATTCAAACAAAGCTTTTTGAATCAAATGAGAGTCAAACACATTCAAACAAAAGTTTTTGAATCAAATGATAGTCAAACACGTTCAAACAAAGCTTTATGAATCAAATAAAAGTCAAAGACATTCAAACAAATCTTAGTGGATACAAATACAGTAAAAAACGTTCAAACAAAATTTTTTGAATCAAAAGAAAGTCAAACACATTCAAACAAAAGTTTTTGAATCAAATGAAAGTGAAACACATTCAAACAAAGTTTTTTGATTCAAATGAAAGTCAAATACATTCAAACAAAGCTTTTTGAATCTAATGAAAGTTAAACACATTCAAACAATTCTTTTTGAATCGAAATAAAGTAAAACAAATTCAAATTAAGCTTTTTGAATCAAAAGAAAGTTAAACACATTCAAACAAGTTTTTGAATCAAATGAAAGTCAACACATTAAAACAAATCTTTCAAAATCAAATGAAAGTTGAACACATTCAAACAAAGCTTTTTGAATGTAATGAAAGTCAAACACATTCAAACAAAGCTTTTTGAATCAAATGAAAGTCAAACACATTAAAACAAATCTTTTTGGATCAAAATACAGTCAAACATATTTAAACAAAACTTTTTGAATATATAGTGTGTCAAACACATTCAAATAAGCTTTTTGAATCAAATAAAAGTCAAACACATTAAAACAAATCTTTAAAAATCAAATGAAAGTCAAACACATTCAAACATAGCTTTTTGAATCAAATGAATGTCAAATTCGTTCAAACAAAGCTTTTTGAATCAAATGAAACTCAAACACATTCAAACAAATCTTTTTGGATCGAAATACAGTCAAACACATTCAATCAAAGCTTTTTGAATCAAATGAAAGTCAAATACATTCAAACAAAGCTTTTTGAATCGAATGAATGTCAAACACATTCAAACAAAGCTTTTTGAATCAAATGAGAGTCAAACACATTAAAATAAATGTTTTTGAATCGAAATAAACTCAAACACATTCAAACAAAGCTTCTTGAATCAAACAAAAGTTAAACACTTTCAAACAGAGCTTTTTGAATCAAATGAAAGTCAAACACGTTCAAACAATTCTTTTTGAATCGAAATAAAGTAAAACAAATTCAAATTAAGCTTTTTGAATCACAAGAAAATTAAACACATTCAAACAAGTTTTTGAATCAAATGAAAGTCAAACACATTAAAACAAATCTTTCAAAATCAAATGAATGTTGAACACAATCAAACAAAGCTTTTTGAATGTAATGAAAGTCAAACACATTCAAACAAAGCTTTTTGAATCAAATGAAAGTCAAACACGTTCAAACAATGCTTTATGAATCAAATGAAAGTCAAACACGTTCAAACAAAGCTTTATGAATCAAATAAAAGTCAAACACATTCAAACAAATTTTAGTGCATCCTAATACAGTCAAACACGTTCAAACAAAACTTTTTGAATCAAAAGAAAAGTCAAACACATTTAAACAAAAGTTTTTGAATCAAATGATAGTCAAACACATTCAAACAAAGCTTTTGAAATCAAATGAAAGTCAAATACATTCAAACAAAGCTTTTTGAATCAAATGAGAGTCAAACACATTCAAACAAAGCTTTTTGAATCAAATGAGAGTCAAACACATTCAAACAAAAGTTTTTGAATCAAATGATAGTCAAACACGTTCAAACAAAGCTTTATGAATCAAATAAAAGTCAAAGACATTCAAACAAATCTTAGTGGATACAAATACAGTAAAAAACGTTCAAACAAAATTTTTTGAATCAAAGAAAGTCAAACACATTCAAACAAAAGTTTTTGAATCAAATGAAAGTGAAACACATTCAAACAAAGTTTTTTTGATTCAAATGAAAGTCAAATACATTCAAACAAAGCTTTTTGAATCTAATGAATGTCAAACACATTCAAACAAAGCTTTTTGAATCAAATGAGAGTCAAACACATTCAAATATATGTTTTTGAATCAAATGAGTGTCAAATTCGTTCAAAAAAGCTTTTTGAATCAAATGAAAGTCAAATACATTCAAACAAAGCTTTTTGAATCAAATGAGAGTCAAACACATTCAAACAAACTTTTGAATCAAAAGAAAGTCAAACACAAACAAAACTTTTTGAATCAAATGAAAGTTAAACACATTCAAACAAAGCTTTTGAAATCAAATAAAAAGTCAAATACATTCAAACAAAGCTTTTTGAATCTAATGAAAGTTAAACACATTCAAACAATTTTTTTGAATCGAAATAAAGTAAAACAAATTCAAATTAAGCTTTTTGAATCAAAAGAAAGTTAAACACATTCAAACAAGTTTTTGAATCAAATGAAAGTCAAACACATTAAAACAAATCTTTTCAAACAAATGAAAGTAGAACACATTCAAACAAAGCTTTTTGAATCAAATGAAAGTCAAACACTTTCAAACAATGCTTTATGAATCTAATGAAAGTCAAACACATTAAAACAAATCTTTTTGGATCAAATACAGTCAAACATATTTAAACAAAACTTTTTGAATATATAGAGTGTCAAACACATTCAAATAAGCTTTTTGAATCAAATAAAAGTCAAACACATTAAAACAAATCTTTAAAAATCAAATGAAAGTCAAACACATTCAAACATAGCTTTTTGAAT